>NC_056730.1:689458959-689486459 GCF_019279795.1 Protopterus annectens | reverse complement strand
TATATTTTGTGGGCATGGCTGTGGGCATGGCAGAAGGATTTTGCAGACCTGCACTACTTGTGTTTGATAACAATATTGCAGAAAATTGGAGAGTGTTTGAGCAGGAATATGATATTCTCATACAGGCTGCTTTTTCTGACAAAGATGCACTCACAAAGGCATTTATTCTGCTTAATTTAGCTGGGTCAGAAGCCATTGAAAAAGAACGTTCATTTGTGTATGCACCTACTGTGTTTGCAGGGGAGGGGGAAACTGCCATATTGTGGTACCAGTTGAAATGCGGGAAGACCCTGAGTGCTTAGCATGTACATTTAGAGAAATGTTTAACCCCCAAATAAATATTACAATGGAAAGATGCTTATTTTACACGAGATCAAGAGTTTGGTGAAACTTTTGCAGCATGTATAACTGACTTGGGAAACAAGGCTAAAACGTGCAGATTTGTTGATGGGAGAAATGAGTTGATAAAAGACAGGCTTGTGTGTGCTTTTAATAATGAAATGGTGAGAAAGATTTTGCTTTAAGACAGTGATTTAATGTTAAATAAGGCCATTGAGATTTGTCAGATATACAAGCTTACAGAAAGGCACACAAATATGCTCACAAGTGAGAAAGCAAGCTTTCCAGTACTTTCCAGAGCTAATGTAGATAGTATGCAGCATGTGGCTAAAAGATACAGGCATAAGGTTGTGGCAGCTACAGCCTAAGCTTCAGTAAAACCTAAAGCACACTTAGTAAAATCTAAAGGGTTCATGGTTCCCTCCACTTCTAATACCAACTATAAACCAATGAAGTTAGCTGCAGTACCAAATTCTATTGACAACTGTCATAATTGTGGTGGAAATCATGAGCCAAAATGAGAAACGTGCTTAGCTTTTGGTCAGCAGTGCCTTTCTTGCAATAAATGGAATCATTTCACAAGGTTTTGTAAATCAAATAAGGCATATTCTTTTATTAAAAGACGGCACGCAAAGAGTGAAATTGATTAATTAGAAAGCTGCAACCCTACTTTTTATGTTGATGGTGTGTCTGTACTTGGTAAAAAAGTCAGTACTGTAGATTTGTAGGCAAAGGACATAATCTTTTGTACTTTTTGGATTAATGGGAGTCATACAGAGCTCAAAGTAGATACTGGCTCAAAGAGCAATGTTAAATCAGCAGAAACATTTTCTAGAGTAAATGCTGCAGAACAACTTGATTTGACAAAGTGTGCAAAGCTTGTTGCTTATGGTGGTAAAGAAATTCAAACTGAAGGCTCAGTAGTGCTTTCATGTTACTCTGCTGGGAACAGCTAAGACTTGCAGTTTTACGTAGTCAAGAGACATGTGCAGTCATTATTAGACCCCCAGAGACAGTTTGAAAATGGGATGGCTTTCATTTAACCAAGGAGTTCACTATGTAAACTTGAATGACAACAGCTCAAATTTTGCACAAACCATTTTTTTCTGAGTATGCTGATATTTTTGCAGACAAACTAGGCAAACTCCCAATTGTATACTTCATGAAGTTAAACCCAGACGTCAGCCCAGTTATCAGACCAGCATGGAAAGTTCCAGTAGCTATGCAGAACAGAGTTAAGGCTGAGTAAGACAAAATGGTGTAGCAAGGAGTAATCTCTCCAGGAGAAGAACCAACTGAATGGGCATCTTCTATGGTAGTAGCTCATAAGAAAAGCTCAGATGATATCAGAATATGCATTGATCCAAGAGATTTGAACAAAGCATTAAAAAGACCTTGTCCTATGCTCAATGTCAAAAAGGTTGCTGCTCTCATGACAAATGCCACTGTTTTTCTGTCTTAGATGCAAAAAGTTAATTTTAGTAAATTTCGCTTGACCAAAAATTTTCGTTGCTAACCACATTTGTTACACCATTCAGGAGGTAGAGATTTCTGAGAATGTTATTTGGAACAAATTCTGCCGGTGAAGTCTTTCAGCATGTGATGGAGCAAATTTTTTTCTGGCTATTCATGTGCTATTATAGTAGATGATATTCTAGTAGGAAGCAATGGTGAAGCCAAACATGATAGAAACCTCAAGAAAGTTCTGAAAAGAGCATGTGAAGTGAATCTTAAGCTGAATCCTCAGATGTGCAAATTCAGGTTACAAGAAATTACTTGCGTTGATCATTTCTTTACTAGTTCAGGCTTATGACCAGATCCTTCCAAGCAAACAGCAGTTCTTGATATGCCAGCTCCAGACAATGACCAAGCCCTACAATATTTTCTTGGTATGGTCAACTATTTAGGCAAACTCATTCCAGATTTGAGCCAACTTTCCACACTGCTCAGAGAGCTGACTCACAAAGACATAATTTGGTCAAGTTCAGAACAACACTGAGTACTTGGTGTCCTGAAACAGAAAATTGCCAATCCACACACTCTATGCTAATATAATGTTCAGAAACCACTTACTCTTTCCTTTGATGCTTCTAAGTTTGGTCTAGATGCAGTTAATCTTCAGGAGGGTAGACCAATAACCTATACATGGAGAACTCTTACCCAAACCGAGATGCAGTATGCCCAGATTGAGAAAGAGCTTTTGGCAATTGTATTTGCATGTTTGAAGTTTCATGATTGTATTTATGGTCAATCAATTCAGATCAAAACTGACCACCAATCTCTAGTCACTATTTTCAGAAAGCCAATACACACAGAACCTGAGAGAGAGTGCAATGCATGATGTTCAAATTACAAAAGTACAATTTCAATCTTGTTTACACAAAAGGCAAACTTCTTTATCTTGCTGATACCATCTCCTGATCACCCAGGAAAACCACAAAACAGCATAACAATGAACATACTGATTTTGAAGCCATGGAAGTGAGACATTTTTCTTTAAACACATCTTGATGAGTTCACAACTCACACAGCTTCAGATCCAATTCTCCAGAAGCTTAGAGGTTATCAGTTGAGGATAGCCTTCAAAACAATTTTGTTTACCAGTAGAAGTGCAGCAGTATTTTTCATACAGAGATGAGATTTTGTCAGACAATGGTATCATCATGAAAGTTCCAAAAGTGATTGTTCCAAAGTCCTTACAACAAGAGTACATTAAGATCTTACATTCTGGCCACCCAGGCACTGATTCTACCAAAAGAAGAGCAAGAGGACTAGTATTTTGGCCTTCTATATCAAAGAGGACTAGTATTTTGGCCCACCTTGTCAAAAGATATTGAGAAAGTACTTTCATCTTGTTCAGTTTTAATAGTACAAAGCCTCATCAACAAAAAGAACCACTTCAGTTAAGACAGATTCCTGAACTACCTTGGTCAACAGTAACCACAGATATCTTACAGTGGAATGGTCAACATTACTTGGTGTTAGTAGAGTCTTATTCAAATTGGTTTGAGATTGACCTACTTTCTAACCTAATGTCCAATACTGTTATGACTAAGTTGAAGAGACACTTTTCTGTCCATGGTAGTCTGCACAAAGTTATTTCTGACAATGGTGCACAGTTTACAAGTCAGCAGTTCAGACAAGTTTGCAGAAATGTGGGACTTAGTTCATATTACGAGTAGTCCCAAGTACCTGCAGTCAAATAACAGTTCAAAGTGCAAAACAGCTGTTAGAGAAATCCAAATGTAACAATACCAATGTTTTTCTAAACTGTCTAAATCTTAGAAACATTCCTCATGATAATCATCTTGGTTCACTTGCCCAGAGACTTATGTCGAGACAAACCAGAACCACATTACCAATCAGCAGCAATTTATTGGTTCCATGTGCTAAAACAACAAAGCAGTGAAAGCCCAACTGTTGAAAAAGTGTTTGTCCCAGAAATCCTACTATAAGACCAGCAAACCACTCTGCTCATTACAAGAAGGGGAGATGGTGAGGATGCAGATGTCAAAAGGTTTTGATCGCATCAGATCTGTGAAATGTTTGTGTCAAGATCGAGATTATACATTGTGGCATCACAAGGAATGGAATTCAAACATAATCAGAAATATTTGTTACCAGTGTCTGAACCAGTATTACAGTATCTTGCCTGTGACAAAGACTCTAATTCTTAGAGTGACTTGTCCAATGTTCCTGTTCCAGAGGATATTCCGTCAAAAATCCCTCTTCCTGAGAAGAATCCTGAAAGTCTTAGAGCAGAAGATCCACCAGTGACTGTCCCTGTTGCTAACCCCAGTCTTAACTATTATATTACAGGGTCAGGCTGGATCTCAAAACCTAGTTCCAGATATGTGGCAACCCAAACTTGCCTAGTGTTTTCTTTATTAGTGTCTGTATAAATTGCATGCCTATTGAAATGTCAGTTGTTAATATGAGGCAGCTCAGTAAATAGGGAGGATGAAGATCAGAGTGTGTGATATATCTTTAAGAAGGATTCCAGTCAGCAGGCAAGTGCATATAAGTACTGAGCATATGCAAGCAAGAGCATGCATGTATGTAGTAGTCAGATAGTTTATTTAAGTTTAAAGTTTAATGTTTCTGCTTTCCATCCTGATGTGTCTGTATGCAATAAACTACTTTCTTAAATTGCATGCCCTTTAAAATTTGCAACTCATGTCAGTTTTTTGTTTAATTTTTTTTGATGAAAAAGCAGGGGGTCAGTTAAACTAAAAAGGAAAAAAAAGGAAAGGACAGCATCATGCAGCTGTGCAAAGTGTTAGGCAAGTGTGTGCAGTATTACAGTACAGTTCTTTCACAAAGTACAGTCATTTCAAATAATATTTTACAAAGTACGGTATTTCAAAGTGTTTCTTGTGCATTTGAATATTATTACAAGTACCTGGTGTGTGTGCGTATGTTCATACATAATTACAAGGGCCAAGATTGCATTGTGCTTTACTATATTTTGTGGGCATGGCTGTGGGCATGGCAGAAGGATTTTGCAGACCTGCACTACTTGTGTTTGATAACAATATTGCAGAAAATTGGAGAGTGTTTGAGCAGGAATATGATATTTTCATACAGGCTGCTTTTTCTGACAAAGATGCACTCACAAAGGCATTTATTCTGCTTAATTTAGCTGGGTCAGAAGCCATTGAAAAAGAACGTTCATTTGTGTATGCACCTACTGTGTTTGCAGGGGAGGGGGAAACTGCCATATTGTGGTACCAGCTGAAATGCGGGAAGACCCTGAGTGCTTAACATGTACATTTAGAGAAATGTTTAACCCCCAAATAAATATTACAATGGAAAGATGCTTATTTTACACAAGCGATCAAGAGCTTGGTGAAACTTTTGCAGCATGTATAACTGACTTGGGAAACAAGGCTAAAATGTGCAGATTTGGTGATGGGAGAAATGAGTTGATAAAAGACAGGCTTGTGTGTGCTTTTAATAATGACATGGTGAGAAAGATTTTGCTTTAAGACAGTGATTTAATGTTAAATAAGGCCATTGAGATTTGTCAGATATACAAGCTTACAGAAAGGCACACAAATATGCTCACAAGTGAGAAAGCAAGCTTTCCAGTACTTTCCAGAGCTAATGTAGATAGTATGCAGCATGTGGCTAAAAGATACAGGCATAAGGTTGTGGCAGCTACAGCCCAAGCTTCAGTAAAACCTAAAGCACACTTAGTAAAATCTAAAGGGTTCATGGTTCCCTCCACTTCTAATACCAACTATAAACCAATGAAGTTAGCTGCAGTACCAAATTTTATTGACAACTGTCATAATTGTGGTGGAAATCATGAGCCAAAATGAGAAACGTGCTTAGCTTTTGGTCAGCAGTGCCTTTCTTGCAATAAATGGAATCATTTCAAAAGGTTTTGTAAATCAAATAAGGCATATTCTTTTATTAAAAGACGGCATGCAAAGAGTGAAGTTGATCAATTAGAAAGCCGCAACCCTACTTTTTATGTTGATGGTGTGTCTGTACTTGGTGAAAAAGTCAGTACTGTAGATTTGTAGGCAAATGACATAATCTTTTGTAATTTTTGGATTAATGGGAGTCCTACAGAGCTCAAAGTAGATACTGGCTCAAAGAGCAATGTTAAATCAGCAGAAACATTTTCTAGAGTAAATGCTGCAGAACAACTTGATTTGCCAAAGTGTGCAAAGCTTGTTGCTTATGGTGGTAAAGAAATTCAAACTGAAGGCTCAGTAGTGCTTTCATGTTATTCTGCTGGGAACAGCTAAGACTTGCAGTTTTACGTAGTCAAGAGACACGTGCAGTCATTATTAGACCCCAGAGACAGTTTGAAAATGGGATGGCTTTCATTTAACCAAGGAGTTCAGTATGTAAACTTGAATGACAACAGCTCAAATTTCGCACAAACCATTTTTTTCTGAGTATGCTGATATTTTTTCAGACAAACTAGGCAAACTCCCAATTGTATACTTCATGAAGTTAAACCCAGACGTCAGCCCAGTTATCAGACCAGCATGGAAAGTTCCAGTAGCTATGCAGAACAGAGTTAAGGCTGAGTAAGACAAAATGGTGCAGCAAGGAGTAATCTGTCCAGGAGAAGAACCAAATGAATGGGCATCTTCCATGGTAGTAGCTCATAAGAAAAGCTCAGATGATATCAGAATATGCATTGATCCAAGAGATTTGAACAAAGCATTAAAAAGACCTTGTCCTATGCTCACTGTCAAAAAGGTTGCTGCTCTCATGACAAATGCCACTGTTTTTCCGTCTTAAATGCAAAAAGTTAATTTTAGTAAATTTCGCTTGACCAAAAATTTTCATTGCTAACCACATTTGTTACACCATTCAGGAGGTACAGATTTCTGAGAATGTTATTTGGAACAAATTCTGCCAGTGAAGTCTTTCAGCATGTGATGGAGCAAATTTCTTTCTGGCTATTCATGTGCTATTATAGTAGATGCTATTCTAGTAGGAAGCAATGGTGAAGCCAAACATGATAGAAACCTCAAGAAAGTTCTGAAAAGAGCATGTGAAGTGAATCTTAAGCTGAATCCTCAGATGTGCAAATTCAGGTTACGAGAAATTACTTACATTGATCATTTGTTTACTAGTTCAGGCTTATGACCAGATCCTTCCAAGCAAACAGCAGTTCTTGAGATGCCAGCTCCAGACAATGACCAAGCCCTACAATATTTTCTTGGTATGGTCAACTATTTAGGCAAACTCATTCCAGATTTGAGCCAACTTTCCACACTGCTCAGAGAGCTGACTCACAAAGACATAATTTGGTCATGTTCAGGACAACACTGAGTACTTGGTGTCCTGAAACAGAAAATTGCCAATCCATACACTCTATGCTAATATAATGTTCAGAAACCAGTTACTCTTTCCTTTGATGCTTCTAAGTTTGGTCTAGATGCAGTTAATCTTCAGGAGGGTAGACCAATAACCTATACATGGAGAACTCTTACCCAAACCGAGATGCAGTATGCCCAGATTGAGAAAGAGCTTTTGGCAATTGTATTTGCATGTTTGAAGTTTCACAATTGTATTTATGGTCAATCGATTCAGATCAAAACTGACCACCAATCTCTAGTGACTATTTTGAGAAAACCAATACACACAGAACCTGAGAGAGAGTGCAATGCATGATGTTCAAATTACAAAAGTACAGTTTCAATCTTGTTTACACAAAAGGCAAACTTCTTTATCTTGCTGATACCATCTCCTGATCACCCAGGAAAACCACAGAACAACATAACAATGAACATACTGATTTTGAAGCCATGGAAGTGAGACATTTTTCTTAAACACATCTTGATGAGTTCACAACTCACACAGCTTCAGATCCAATTCTCCAGAAGCTTAGAGGTTATCAGTTGAGGATAGCCTTCAAAACAATTTTGTTTACCAGTAGAAGTGCAGCAGTATTTTTCATACAGAGATGAGATTTTGTCAGACAATGGTATCATCATGAAAGTTCCAAAAGTGATTGTTCCAAAGTCCTTACAACAAGAGTACATTAAGATCTTACATTCTGGCCACCCAGGAACTGATTCTACCAAAAGAAGAGCAAGAGGACTTGTATTTTGGCCTTCTATATCAAAAAGAGGACTAGTATTTTGGCCCTCCTTGTCAAAAGATATTGAGAAAGTACTTTCATCTTATTCAGTTTTAATAGTACAAAGCCTCCTCAACAAAAAGAACCACTTCAGTTAAGACAGATTCCTGAACTACCTTGGTCAACAGTAACCACAGATATCTTACAGTGGAATGGTCAACATTACTTGGTGTTAGTAGAGTCTTATTCAAATTGGTTTGAGATTGACCTACTTTCTAACCTAATGTCCAATACTGTTATGACTAAGTTGAAGAGACACTTTTCTGTCCATGGTAGTCTGCACAAAGTTATTTCTGATAATGGTGCACAGTTTACAAGTCAGCAGTTCAGACAGTTTGCAGAAATGTGGGACTTAGTTCATATTACGAGTAGTCCCAAGTACCTGCAGTCAAACAACAGTTCAAAGTGCAAAACAGCTGTTAGAGAAATCCAAATGTAACAATACCAATGTTTTTCTAAACTGTCTAAATCTTAGAAACATTCCTCATGATAATCATCTTGGTTCACTTGCCCAGAGACTTATGTCGAGACAAACCAGAACCACATTACCAATCAGCAGCAATTTATTGGTTCCATGTGCTAAAACAACAAACCAGTGAAAGCCCAACTGTTGAAAAAGTGTTTGTCCCAGAAATCCTACTATAAGACCTGCAAACCACTCTGCTCATTACAAGAAGGGGAGATGGTGAGGATGCAGATGTCAAAAGGTTTTGATCGCATCGGATCTGTGAAATGTTTGTGTCAAGATCGAGATTGTACATTGTAGCATCACAAGGAATGGAATTCAAACATAATCAGAAACATTTGTTGCCAGTGTCTGAACCAGTATTACAGTATCTTGCCTGTGACAAAGACTCTAATTCTTAGAGTGACTTGTCCAATGTTCCTGTTCCAGAGGATATTCCGTCAAAAATCCCTCTTCCTGAGAAGAATCCTGAAAGTCTTAGAGCAGAAGATCCACCAGTGACTGTCCCTGTTGCTAACTCCAGTCTTAACTATTATATTACAGGGTCAGGCTGGATCTCAAAACCTAGTTCCAGATATGTGGCAACCCAGACTTGCCTATTGTTTTCTTTATTAGTGTCTGTATAAATTGCATGCCTATTGAAATGTCAGTTGTTAATATGAGGCAGCTCAGTAAATAGGGAGGATGAAGATCAGAGTGTGTGATATATCTTTAAGAAGGATTCCAGTCAGCAGGCAAGTGCATATAAGTACTGAGCATATGCAAGCAAGAGCATGCATGTATGTAGTAGTCAGATAGTTTATTTAAGTTTAAAGTTTAATGTTTCTGCTTTCCATCCTGATGTGTCTGTATGCAATAAACTACTTAAACACCCAAGCCTCATAGTCTTAATATGTACAAGACAAGTGACACCTGCCTGAGCTATCAAGAATCTAAGATAAGAATCAAACTCTAGTCAACTGGGTCATGCTCACTGCTTTATCTCTGTATGCAAACAGAGCAGGCATAACTTTGCTTCCTAATTTTAGATGAGAATTAAAACTCAGCATGGTGGACAAGTGTACACACTTTTGTTAAAAACATAGCAAGGAGCTGACAAAACATTGTGTTACAGAATCAAAATTTAGGGAATGAATTTATGGTAGCATGTCATGAGAAACATGCATGCTGATAGAGCTGAGGCAAGTCATACAGCAAAGAATGTCCAGGCACATCAGAATACTTCAGGGAAAAAAAAAGTCTGTGCTGTAAAGAAGTGTAACATTGACATTTCTGTAGGTCAAAAAAGTGTCCTATCTGTTCTCTGAAGCTAAACTAGGTAAACTTTAGTGAGTAAAACATATATTTATAAGAAGAAAAATGAATAGGCAATACTTATTATATTGTTGCAAAGGGAGCTATCGCTCCTTCAAAGATTTTGGAAGTTTACAGTAGCAATAGATGACATGCTACACATAAATCACTGGCTCCTAATCATACAAAATGCAATTTTCACAGCCCACTGAAGTGAAACACAGCTTAGAAAAACAGAAATGCTGCACTCAAACGTATTATTAGACACAAAATATATATTTCAAACATTGCTCTCTTACAGAGGCAAAGTCATTTCTTGTATAAATGCCTTGAATTTAGAACTGATTTAGCATTCTCTTTCTACCAAAGAATATCGGTCAGATCTTCAAAAGCATTCCATTTATTTATTTATTTATTATTTATTTGCATTTGTTTACTGGGATGGTCCAAATGGGTCATTTAAGATCCCTTTTCAGAGGAGGTCCAGGGAGAAAAGTTCCAACAAATTTTTATCAGTCTGCATGATCAATGTTACAAGAAGAGGTTAAGGGTTCATATCAACAGTCATTAAAAGAGCAGAAGCCTGGAATAACTGGTGAAAGGAGAAATTCTGTGGCTTGAGAGAAGAAAATGTGTGTGTGTGTGTGTGTGTGTGTGTGTGTGTGTGTGTGTGTGTGTGTGTGCGTGTGTGTGTGTGTGTGTGTGTATGTTGAGGGAGAGATTTCAACTGATTAACCAGGAAAGGACGAGTAGGAGCAGACTTTAGAGTTAAAGTGATGAGTAGGGAAAGTTTTCTTATAATTATTTTGAGTTTCAGGTTGTTTGAAGAAAGATAGCATCTACAGTAGTGTAGCTAGGGTGGTGAGAATGGGGTAGCTGTGCCTGGGGCAGTGTGTTAGGGGGTGTTATTGTCAGCTCTGTTTTTTTTTTTTTTATATATTTTTTTAGCTGTCACATAGAGAATGTAAGGGCAGGGACAGGTTTTAGGACCTGGCACTCCTGTAATGTTAAGGAGTGCTGGATCAAATGGGCATTTTTTTGCTCTGCTGTAGAGAGTGTGGGGGGAATGGGGCGGGCGATAGGATCTGGTGCTCCTGCACTGCTGAGGATGTCAAATCAAATAGACTTTTTGTTGGTGTTTTTTTATTTTTCCTGCTTTCATTTAGAGAGCTTGAAGGGGCATAGGATGGGTGTTAGGGCCTGCCTCTCCTTTACTGTTGAGGAGCAGCAGATTGAAAGGACCTTTTATTGTGATGACACTACACTGGGGATTGGCAATGAGTGAGTGCCGCAAAAGTCAGCTAAAGCTCCGGGTATCTGTTACCGGACTTTTGTCATATGTGCATTTGAAGCCTTGTACTGGTAGGAAGGGTGTTTGTCTTTAAAGCAGAGTTCTCTAGTGGGCAGCACCTCTTCATCAGTGAGAATAAGGAAGGGCATTTGGAGGGCTGGTGCAGAATAAATTGAGCTACGTTTAGTTGGCTGCATTGAAAATAGCTTGGAAATTCCATCCAGGTGTGTTTTTATGCAGAGCATTGCAGTCATGAGTTCTACTAGGGTGATTAGAGGCAGATTTTGCTATTTTGTTGTATCATTGCTCTAGTCTTTGCTGCTCAGTATATGAAGGTTAGTCTAAATTGGGCAACATATAGCAGACTGGGTAAATGTAAGCATTATGAGGAAAATGGTTTAATTCCGTACAAGGCACCTGATTTTTGATTATTTTTTTGAATACATTGGCTATATGGAGGTGAAATTTTATTTTCCAGGGTAACTCTGATGAACTTGTTATTGGAACAATATCCAGGATAATATTATTGGAAGAGGTAATAGAAAAATTAGTATGAGTGACAGGACTGAAATTGAGTAGGAAGTCCATGACCTTTGTCTTTTTAGCATCGTCATGTTGTTGTATCCAGAATTGAGTTGAGGAGAATGATTCCTGGGTTTTGACTTGCAGTTCATTAATGGAATGGAAATAGCAAACAAAGGAGGACTTACCTGCATACTGAATAAGTGAGGAGGGGCCAGGAGCAGTAGGTAGATCACTGACAAATATATTAAACAGCAATGGGACCTGCTCAGAGCTTTGAGGGACACCTATGTTAATGGGGGGAAGAAAAGTATGCTGTTTGCCACATGGTATTCTGTTACATAACTATGGATCCATTTGATAGTGTTATTAGAGAGGTTGAGAGGGATGAGTTTCTGTAGTAGTTTTAAATGACAGATTGCATTGAACGTCTTTGAGAGATCAAGAATGCTGGCAGAAAGCAAAAGATTGTTATCATTGTATAATCTGACAGTATTTAGGAAAGATACTAAGGTAATTGGGCTGCTGTTAGGGCAATGTCCATGTTGGGAGCTAAAGATTGTTTTGTTCTAAAAGGTACAGTAGTACTTGTGTGTAAATACCATCTTTCTAGCATCGATAGAGAGGGTAGTATGGCAACTGGTCTGAGGTTACTAAGATTGCTTGCTTGCTTCTAAATTTTGGGAACTTGGGATTTGATTATGGACCCATAGATGCATAATGAGACTCACACAGCTAGGATATCTACAGCTAGCTTAATGAATTTGGCTGTAAGGTTGTTTTTTGCTAAGGTTGTTGGTTTAAACTCAAGGGGGAGTTTTTTGATGGTTCTGGTTGAGGCAGGTTGTAGGAAGAGAGCAAAGATTTTTTGGGGGTGGATAGTAAGAATCCAGTCCAGGGTTGAGAAAGAATATGATATTTTGTTAAAGCAGGTTGGGGCCTCAATAAGTTGTGTAAAGTTGTATGGTCACCCAGTTAATGCTGACATGATCAATTATGATAATTTCTACTGATAACTAGGACATGGCACCTTCTATTAAGGTGGGGCTGTTTTTAGGAGGGTATATATTTACCTGTGAGGAACATAAAATTTGTTTGGTTTAGATGAAGTGTAGTAATCAATATTTCAACATCATTAAATTTGTGAATATCATAGTGCTATTGCTGAATTATTATTATAATTATTGTTGAAGGATTCCAGGTACATGATACCCACCCCGCTCCCCGTTTTGTTTTCTGGTTCTCCTTACTAACATTATTTTGAATGGCGTGAGAATTGCTGGAATGATGAATCAGGAATATTTTGAAAATTTGAAGTCTTTACTGAAAGGGCTGAATTAATATGCTTTGAGAAATGTAAATGAATGTTTATTTTAATTTTTAAGAAAGTGATTTTGACAAGAATGGGCTGTACAAAAAAGTACAAAGTTGGGTTCTTATACTATAGCACTGCAGACTTGCTGACAAGGTACAGACACCCAGGAGTTAGTCTACATTGTCCACGTACATTACTACCATATGGCAGCAAGATAGAACCAAGTAATGGTTACCTTATGGGTACACTTAAAGTTACATTATATTACACTGCATCTCTCCACATTCATACAGAAATAATACATTTATTATTATGCATTTTAAATTTGTATTCGGTTTAAAGCAGCTGTGGAAATCAGTCTTTTCTATTATTATGTATTAAGATATTATTTGGTCCGGAAGATTTCAAATGGTCGTCACATACCTAGACACTTTAGAGTCTGAAGTAGGAAGTCACAACAAATGCAGCAGCCAAATTTGGTACAGTGACTTTAGGACAGGTTTTGCATCTCCCATAGTGATTCATATACCATGTTGGCCAATGTAGTGTCTTCTTTAGGGTGAGAGTACATCTCTGGAAAAATCTCATCATTTGAGGACTGAGCTACATTTTGGTTAGAGCTGCCCTGTATTGGAAGACTTTCAGATCCTTCCTTATTCTGAGGTGAAAACAGTTCTGTCCTGCAAAAGTGCCTGTGATTATGCCTGAGCTTAAGGCCACATCTAATTTCAACATTGTAGGACTTCTGTGTATTAGGTTAATCTATGTCAACAGCTTCCTGTTGCTCTATATGATTGTTGAATGAACTCTAATTTTTTATTATCACCTTTGTTTCTTGATAGACATATTTAGCTGATCTACCATACTACAGTTTTTATTTTTGCTGAATTTTCTGCCAGACTGACTGTCCATTTGACATTTTCTCTGATTTAAACAATACAGTTGAAGTAGAGAACTTTGTTTCTGTATTCCTTCCCATCGTTAATTGAGCCAGAGACTGTCCAAGTGGTTGCACTGTACTGTTTATGCACTAAAGGCAAACTAGATAGCAGTCATGTCACGAGATGGCAACACAGTTTTTCTTTCATTTTTATTTATAATTTTTATGATTTTTCAATATGTCTATTGGATTGAGGGTACCTTAGTGAGGAGGTTTCTTACTAAAATGTTCAGTCGTGTCAACATATATAAACCTTTGACAGATTACAAAAGATTATCAGAAATTAAAATGTCATGGCTAGCATGACATGAAAAAATATCTTTCTTCAAGATGGTAACTGGTTGTGAGGCTGTATGCCTTTGTCTGCTGACTTCTGGATCTTCTTCTTTCGGCTTTTTCCCAGTTAGGGGTTGCCACAGCTGATCACCTGTCTGCTCATGATTGGCAGTGGAGTTTTACAGTATCGAGTTGCCAGCCCGGTGCAAAACCTTCCACAGGAAGTACACACATGGACGCCTAGGGCCAATTAAGAGTATCCAATCCACCTATAGCATGTCTTTGGGATGAAACCAGAGTACCCAGAGGAAACCCACATGATCACAGGGAGGACATGCAGACTCCACACAGAAGGAACCCCAGCCGAGGATTGAACCAGAGAACCTCTTGCTGAAAGGCAGCAACACTAACCACTGTACCACAGTGGCCACCCTAGTCTGGATACTTTAAAAAATAGTTCATACAAATACGATCCTGACTGTCCTTGAAATAAAACAAATTAGTAACTGCTTTACTCCATACCTGTTTCGTGTTTCATGAAGTATCATGGTGTCTTTAGTATTTCTTTTGTGAAATGTATTCTAGATTTGATGGTTTCTGACCATAATATCTATTTACAAGCTGTATCAGGTAAAAATATCATGTCAAATGCCTTTTCTTTCCTTGAAAGTTCACAAGTGCACATCATGGATTCTTTCTGGCATTTTGTCACATAGCTGGATTGGCGCAATCACTTGGCTGGATTTAAACACCCGTCCGTGAGATGGCAAGTGTTGAACTTTGTTGCTTTTTATCTTGCTGAACTAACATGTTTTAGCACTGTAGTTGAATTCCTATAGCAAATTGTTAATTACATTAAAGTCTGCATATTGTCCACAAATATCAAATGAGTCATTAGCATTTTGAAATTGTGTAGCAGTGTACACAATAAAACATGCTAAACTGCATGCATTTGCAAAGATTTTGCCTCAGCAGTTAACAAAACACCACATTTGAACTGTGCAAATCATCTGCTTCACACATACGTACATTATATCGTCTGTGAATCACGGATTTCATAAATATGTGAATGATTATCTGTATCACTCTGCAAATATTCTTTACTGAATGTATTGTGACTTCTAATGTCTTGCACTTGAATCTATATGATATGAATTCACTTTATCATGCCCAGCTGTTCACAAGCTAATCTGTGCAAGACATGTTTTGCTGTACTGGCACAATGTGGAACAGTAAACAATATTATTTGTTTTTAGTCAAACATCACATTTCTTTGTGACCCAATGCTTTCAGTTTCTGTCAAGAAGAATTTAGTAATGAATTTCCAGACTCTGACAACATGACTTTCAAGGCAATTTCTTTAAATGTATTCTCAAACATAATATTATATTCTGCTCTAGTATTAAGGTTAAATGTAAGATCTTTCACATTTTAAATCGTATTTCAGTCCAGTGAATTTTACAATGATGCACTGCTGATTGTACCCAGTGTACAAAAAAATAAAACAGCTTACAGAATCTCTATACATCTATAATGCTGGTGGAGCAAGAGAATTATTCAGTTAGTGTCATTTTAGTCAATGAATAAGCACTCATTAGTTTTACTTGCATCGGTTTCTTGTCTTGAGAAAAATGGTTAGGTGGCCCACACTTCCTGCATTTTCTATTGCAAGTTGGATGTGGTTTGTTATTATGCTTGTGCCCAAACATTAAACAAAATGGTGATTGTGGCACTGAAGTCTTTTCTTTTCAGTATGCTGATTAATTACTAGTGATAGTACCTCTTACACTTCAAAGAAGTACTAAACTATTTAAGAAACTATTAAGTAAGGGTAAAACATGTAATGACAGAAATGTGTAACAACTTTTAGCAAAGCAGATTTTTTATAAGCTAGAATTAAGGCAGACTTGAATTATGTCTGTATTAGACAAAGGTGCAGTTCCATTTTTTTACCAAGGCAACACAGCACTATCTTGTACAATGCTAATAGCAGCAACCACTGCAATTGTTTGATTAGAAGTATTATATGTGGTCTTTTTGATGTTATCTCTTTCAGGATAGACTCATCATCTGTCAGTAGATGCAGGAGAACAAACAAAATGTATCTTATGGAAACAGTGCTGATATGGGAGGTGAGATGCCTCAACAGTGAGTGCAGAGACAATACCATAGCTAGGGTGGGCATAGAAAGAGCACCCTGAGCTGGTGGTATAAAAGAGACAGAAAGTGGATGAAAATGGAATTAAATCAGTAGACATGATGCAGCTGAGTAGCAAAATGAGAGTCCACAGTTATATAATCTTACAAAGATGCATCAATGCTAGAGCTACAGCTGTAATTTAGACCAGTCTGACTAAGGATTGGGTGCTTAGTGCCAAACAGATTTAGGGTGTTCCGACAGTATGAAAACAGTAGGTACTATGGATAACCAGTGTACATATAGGTACATGTGTAATGTTCTTTTAAGGAAACTAAGAGTGAGGAAAAGAAGACTCACTGCGATGTTGACCATAAAGCACAAAGAAAAAACAGAAGATCTTTTCTTCAGGACTATTATATAGATATGGCCACATGTATGTAAGAAGGATATTGTGAAACTCACAGGAAACAGCTGAAGCTGCATCATGTGAACTAATATGGGATAGTGGCCAGAGCTGTCTGCAATCAATGAGATATGGGACTACACTGAGGATGGAGTTATGAGAAAATTAAATGTTATAAAAATAAACAGAAGAGTAGAAGGAAGCTATATCTGGTATTTAATCTGTGATGGAACTGAGTTAAAAGTCAAAAGAAAAAAAACATACAATAAATATATTTTAGAAATGAAAGGAAAAAGGCTTATGCAAAAGTCAGGAAAGCCACTCAGAGTCATAAAACAGGCAAATAATATTTTTGAGAAGGAGATGGCTAGAAGTATATTCCTCAGATTTACCACATAATATAGGAAGATTGGTCTGGAATTTTTGGATAGGGATACTGCAGATCAGGCATGCATACTGAAACCATTCTTTACCTCAGTATTTATAAACAAGAAGGAATTCAGGTTCCAACTAGGAAAGGTAGCATGGACATGGGTAGGGATAAATTGAAAAGGAACCGGAGAGACTGGGGAGATAATGAGTAAATAGTAAGAGCCTCTAATTATCAGGTTTGCTTTTAACAAAATTGCTATCTAGCAGTGCTTATGATTTTCAAAAGTGAAAACAATTAAGTAAATAATTCATCAGTGTATTGGCATGATAGTTGTTTTTCTGATGGCTGTGCCACCCGCATCACAATCTTGGAAGCATCACACTCACAAGCCCAATCTCTATATACTATCTCGGACTCACTTAGACATGGAGTAAAGTTAAAATCTTACTCTGTACAAAATTAAAAAAATAATTTTCTTTCATTCTTAGGTTGAGCAAACTTAGAGCTAATATAGTTCATGACTGAAGGGACAGGGAATGCAGCACTCCAGCAATAAATAAACATCTATGTATCTGTGTGTATGTTTATATACACGCAGACACATAGATGCACATGCACCCACACATGCATGCATATACACACACGCATTTGTGCAAGCTTTTAGGACAGATTTGAGGGCTGTGCGGCTATCAGGTGTATGTATCATTTTATGTGCAGACGACAGCTGTACTAGGCTTAGGTGTTGTGTGAGTTTGAGCCAATTTAGTTCTTTCAGAGCTAGTCAGTGGTGGGCATGGTAGGGGTAACCTGTGGCAAATTTGGAAATTTTATTTTAACAGGATTGGACTTTGTTTTTAAGAGAAGATTGTAAATTGGTGTATAAGGGGGGGCTGCATATTAGAGTGAGAGAAGCAAATAGGTGTTGGCTAGGGTTTTTCTAGTGGAGCTATCCAAGGAAGTTTTTTGTGTGTAGAGTGTTCCTAGTTTGATGTGTGTTTTTTAATGCTATTGCAGATGTGGTGTTCAAAAGTTAGCTTGTTATCTACACCTAGAAGCTTATGAGTGGGAACTGTTTCAATTTCTGTTTTATCCTGTGATAATATTTTAAAGTCAGATGAGATTGGTTTTGTTGAGAAAAGAAGGAGTTTTTTTTTTTTAGGATTTATAAGTAGCTGGGCTTCTCTCAGCCATGTCTCTATTGAGGTGAAGGTGGCTTGGGTGAGTTGCTGGAGCTGTTGTATGTTACTGGAGGAGGAAATTATGGTAGTGTCATCCCTGTATTGGATAATGGAGCTAAAGGGTGATGAGGTGTGAAGGTTGTTGGTGAAAACACTGAAGAGTAAGGACCCTTGTGGTACACCAGTTATGTTGGTTTGATATTGGAATAATATATTTTGCCATTTGACACACTGTTGGCAGTTGGATAGGTAGCTTGCAAACAATTTGAGGGATGGTGGGATGCAACCTATAATGGATAGCTGATGAAGTTTGCTGTGGGACACTGTGTCAAATGCCTTTGATGGGTCTAGTAGTAAGACAGAAGTGATATTACCAGAGTCAATGGATTTGAACACAGTGTCCATGAAGGAGATTAGGGCAGTGGTGGTACTGTGTGATGGGCAAAAGCCATGTTGGCTAGGGTAATTAGTTTGTTTTGGATGAGGTGGTACAACAGTTGCTTATATAGGCATTTTTCCAGGAGTTTGGAAAGAGGAGAGAGGATGGAGATTGGTCGATATCTGGATAGTTCAGTGGAGTTGCCCCTTTATGTAAAGGGGTGATGATAGACTTTTTCCAGAGGTTGGGGACAATGGACTCTGCTATAGAGTGATTTATAAGGATACTGATGGGATATGCGATGGCTTCTACAGTAAGTTTTAGGTATTCAGGGTGGAAGTTGTCAGAGGAGAGGGAGCATGGTTTTAGTTTTTGAATGAGAGAGGTAGAGACAGGTTTAAGAGAAAAAAGGATAGAAGCTGTAATACTGATTTGTTGGGAATGTAAAGGTTTTTTTTTTTTTGTTTGTGCAGGAGTCTTGAGATAATGGTAGAGGGGGATCAGAGATGGGGCTTGGGGTAGTTGTGGAGGTGGGATTTGTTAACAGTTTGTGGATGCTGTTTATAAAATGAGAGGTACAGGTTTGCTATCTCTGAGGGGGTTTTGCCAGGGTATGGTGATGGAGTTTTAGAGCCTGGGGTAAGCATGTTTGAGATGTGTTTCCAAAATTGTTTTGGGTTGTTTTTGTGGTTTTCCAGTTGATTGGAAAAGTGTGTTTTTATCTAGGTTTACTAGTTTATTTTGCTTTATGTCATAGCTGTTTATATTTGATTAAGTCGGAATCAGATTTGTTATTGTGCCATTCATTCTATGCTTTCTCTCTATCTTGTAGAAATTGTTTGGTATTTTTTGTTAGCCAGGGAGCATGGGTAGTTTTTATTCTTTTGGTGTGGAGGGGGGCTAGGCTGTCGAGGGTGTTTAGAAATATATTGCTGAAGTATTCAAGGGCGTCTTCTATTGGTAGTGTTTTAAGTGGATTTCAGTTAGTGTGTTTTAGGATTTCGTTAAACTTTTACTGGTCAAAGTTTCTAATATTTTTGGTAGAATTGTATGTGTGGGCTCTTATAGTTTGTGGTGTGTATCTATGTATACATATGGGTAGGTGGTCACTAAGAGTATTGGGTAGAGTGTGGGTCTTAGAGTATTTGTCTAGATTATAAACAAGTATCCAGTCAAGAGTTGCACCTAGGGTATTGCTGTTTTGCATATGGGAGGCACTGGTAATGAGCTGGGTATAACCATAGAGGTTTATGCTATTAGTAGGGGAGTCAATCATCAGATCCTGCCAGTTACTGTTGATATCTCCTATAATGATAGTCTCATTACTGATGTTTTCAGATATCCAAGAGAGGATATCTTCCATAGTTTGGTTGTTTTGCCCAGGGGGTATATATAGACCAACAATGGATAGTTATTTTGTTTTGTTAATTTGTAGGGTTCTGATTAGAATTTCAGCATTGTTAAAGGTTTTTATTTCTTTATTGAAAGGTGAGATTGTGATGGACTTGGGATAGATTAAGGCTACACCCACCACCTTTTCTGTTGGTTCTGTCTTTTCTGAATATATTATAGCTTGGAGGTGTTATTTCAGTACTATGGATATGGAGTTTTAGCCAAGTTCTGGTGATTACTAAGATATCTGGGGTGTATTGACTTAACCAAGCAAGTAATTCTGTGGTTTTGTTACAGATACTATGTGTGTTTAGGGTTGCTAGAAGAATATTGTGAGCCCGAGTGAAGCGAGGGTGAACAGAGCAGGTTGAGTAGAGTCGAGAGGTAAGCACAGTCCAGAAACACTCAGAAAAAACTTTTTATCAGAAAAAGGCTTTGTACATTTAAAAGTAAGAGAGGCTTTTTATTGTGTAGTACTACCAGGTAAGAAATGTCTTAAATCAGGCTGATTATTCCAGCATTTAATAGACATAAATTTGTTGAAAGTAACAGAGAGTCTTTAGATTAAGGATTTTTAAGATTAAGAAATGGGGGGGGGGGGGGTTCCTTGCTGCCAACCTACTTTACAGTGTACTGACTTGCTAGAGAGTAGATAATGCCTTCAATAGGTCTATTTTGAAACATAAAACTAAGCAAACATACTTTGCAGATAAAAAGAGAGATGCTGCGAGGTGAGAGATAGCAGAGCTGTATGTTGAGCGATTTTTGTTGCAAGCAGTTATTTAGTGTATAGGGCTTTAAACAGTACGCTGGCAGTATGGAGAGGAAAAGGCAAAGCTTAGCTGATAGCTGCGGAGAGAGAAAAAATAAAAAGTAAAAATTGTTAGCAATTATGTGGTTTAGCATATGAGAGATAGATGGAGGTATTTTAGAAAGGGCAGAAAAAAAAAACTCAAACAATAAAAAAAACAAACTGCTGAGATTTCCACATTAGCATTCATTCTAGCACAGTAGTACAATTATGATGCTACAAAAAATAGATTTAAAATGTATCTAAAGATTAACAATAAATATACTTAGAAAAAAAACATAGTTAATAGAGATGTGCAAACAGGGCGAAATTTGTTACATTCCTCTGAACATAGCAGAACACATCCACAGCTAGATATCCAGCTGTTATAGCTGCTGCAGTGAGCATTATTTACTAAAACATAATTGAAATCTATGACAAGAAAAAAAATAAGAAGTCACTAAGAGAAGGTAAAAACAGTAAGAAAACAATTGCACTAACCAATGTATAAAACACACAGCAAATTAGCTTAATCCATGGTAACACAACTAAAAACTACTATAGTTGAAACAGGTATTACATTGCAGCATTTGCATTAGTAAGTTTTAAAACATAGGGCAGGCATCTAGTCAACAAGGCTAAGTAGCTGTAATCACAAAAATATGAATAAAAACAAGTAAAGAACTTACAGAGTAAGCTGAGGGAACACAGTTAAGGAGTCAGTAGCAAGGAAGGAAACAGTTTGAAAATGGAGCCTGGAGTCCCAGTAGCTAATATCACCTCATCCAGAGGTCTGATAGGGGTTGTGAGAGTTTACAGAACTCTATGTAGGCATGGCTAGAGCAGAGCCCAGAGGTAAGCACAGTCCCAAAACACTCAGTAAAAACTTTTTACATTTATATAAATGAAAGCAAACCATGTTGGCATATTTTTAGTTGCAAACATTATACATCACTTATGATCTGTCCAGTCATTGCCAGTCAAACTTTACATAGCACATTCAAATTCTGCCTTCTTTTAGACCTCATTCCTCCTCTAGAATGTTATTCTGCATTTATTGTTCTCTCAATTCCAAATTTTTCTATGTAATTTACTCCTACCCTTTTCTAAATATCCCATTTCTAGTTGTTTTATTTCTGTTACAATATTCACTACTTCTAGTACAGTGGTTTAGACTTTGATTTCCATTTTCTTGTATTTTTTTTGGCAGCCACCATAATTAGACTCAGCAAGGCCTTACCATGTCTAGCCAGTTCTGATCATGTATCATAGCTAAGAAAATAATTTCCTTAGTTATACCAGTTTGCTCATACAGTATTTCTGATAGAATAGTCTGCAGGGAGCTTAAGTCTTCCAACTCATTACACTCCCAAAAGTATGTTCCCAATTACCTCTTACTTCTCCATCACAGCTCCAACATTTGGTATCTACCTGAGGAAAGAAATAGTTGGAGTCCACTTGCGGTATAAAAATACTTAGGTAAACTCTTCCAAGAAAAGATTCTAAATCTTCTAGACTTTGTTGCATATTTAGGAGACACACATATATCTCCCCATTGTTTCTTTATGAATGCTTATCCAGTCTCTCCTCCTAATCCTTTCTAAACTGCTCTGATTGATTCTGTGACAAAAGGCGGTACTGCCAGCACAGTTAGCTGGAATTTTGTAAATAATTATATGTCATTTATGAATATTAAACTGATTTATACAAGATGCTTGTGCTACAAATGTATCAGAACTGTATGTCATACAAGATGTTGGTGTTACAAATGTATTAAAACTGTGTGTCATGTGTATATCAAACTGATTTGTACAGATGTTTTTGTTGAAAATATATTTGTAATGTGCTTGTGTTTGAAATGCATCCACAGTGTGGCCCTACTGGATAGAGAACAGAAATGTACATGCACTATTGTAACTGCTTAAATGCATATGTTTTAACAGAGGAAACTGGCAGACAGGAGGTTAACCTCAGTCCAACAAACTTTAAAAACTATCTGAAATTAAACCACTTTATAGGCTAGGCCATAAAGATGCTATCTCACAGATTTCAAAGCAGCCAGAGACGCAAAGTCTGTATTAGGAAGCTTTCTATATTGTCTT
The DNA here is from genome assembly GCF_019279795.1 of Protopterus annectens. Classification (NCBI taxonomy): domain Eukaryota; kingdom Metazoa; phylum Chordata; order Ceratodontiformes; family Protopteridae; genus Protopterus; species Protopterus annectens. The sequence goes on along the minus strand of NC_056730.1, from coordinate 689,463,648 downwards.
TGGGGAGAACTAATTACTACTCTGGAAGCATGGAGGTATGCAATTGTTTTATGACTTCCAGCACCTGCCAAAGATCAGAGCAAAAGCCCTGGTGTACACATTTTGACAGATAGGTGCCAAGTCCTGCCAGCTTCCAGCAATAGGGGTTTTGCATGGGTACTAGAAATCTGATGACCAGAAGTGATGCCATTCTGCAAGCTATTTCCAAAGTAATATTTTAGATATTATTTTGAGAAGCCTCTTAGTGAGACAGAGCATTCTATATTCTGTCTTGGGCCTGACAACAAGAAGAACCAGTCACCACATTATCTGCCTTGCTATATTAAGTAAGCTACTAGGGGATAGTGATTCTCATAGATTCAGTCAGGAATATAGTGAAGCTTAGTTTAGATATTTTATTTCTTTATTTGTCTGAGCCTGTCCTTCAATGTTATTTTAAATATTTCTTGTGATTTGAACTCGGTCACTGTGAATATATACTTAGTGTTTTCTTGTTCTTTTATTGTTTATTATTAAATATATTAAACCTTTCCTTGTGGCTGATCTTTGTAGAGATATTTACGTTTTGAGAGTACTTGCATATTTATTTAGTGACTCCTATTAGCCTTGCTCTTGGTCAGCCTACAATTTGTATTAACATTAATTTCAGTCAGTATATTGGGTACCCTCATAAGGGCCTTAAAGTAGCTGGCAAAGGGTTCTGGTGGCACTGATAACTACCTTATAGTCTGGGCAAAAGGGGACATAGGTAGTAAACCTGTGCCAGCCTTTCCCAGGTGTGTGTGTGTGTGTGTGTGTGTGTGTGTGTGTGTGTGTGTGTGTGAGTGTGTGTGTGTGTGTGTGTGTGTGTGTGTGTGTGTGTGTGTGTGTGTGTGTGTGTGTGTGTGTGTGTGTGTGTGTGTGTGTGTGTCTGTCTGTCTGTGCAAATCAAATCTCAAAGAGTGTGTGTGTCAGCTACCTGGGCAGGGACTCGAAGCACTGGTTGGACAGAGAGAGAGTGTTGGAGGACTTGGCTTGGAACCCTGGCTAAGGACTTAACTCTGTAGCTATGCCAGTAGGGATCTGGAGAAAGTGAGAGGAAGCAGCCCTTGACTGACTGTGTACTCTTAAGGAAAACTGTTCTTGATGCAGAGAGCTGCATCTGGAAATAGTGTGTGTACCTGTTATCTTCCCAGTGAACATCCCCCACTGGTACCAGTGGTGAGGATTGAGGTTCCTTGATTACTGGCCTAGAGGTGGAGGGTTGTCATATATTGTTTGGCAGTGGTGGGATAGCCACATCACATACTGGTTGGCAGTGGTGGGATACCCACATCACAGATTCTTATATTTATCATGCAGTATTTTATATGCTCTTCTAATTATCTCTTTTTAACAGCAACTTCTGTTCTAGATTCTATTAAACACTCTACCAGTGCTAGTTTTTCACTTAGGGTCCCTCTATTTCATTCTTTTTGCCTATACGTCAATATAAATCCTTGATAGGGAAAGCAATCTCTTCTGCAGTCCAAATAAATTCTTGGTCTATTCCCATTCTGTTACCTTTCCTTCTCTAATTATTTGCTCCCAATGCCTTGGTTCCTTTTCCAGTTTTCACCAATAAATTCTAGCCCCCTCTTGTATATTGTCTGTATCTCTAATTGGAGTCATCCGTATCAGCAGAATCTCCTTTCTCTATTCCCATGTTGGCCTAGTTCTTAGAATACTTTCTGCTACTTTATGAATATAATATTCTGTGTTGTTATTGCTGTTCTCCTTAAGGATCTGCATCCAAAATCCCAGTCTCTCCTTGTTTCTTGAGCTTCCTTCCTGTTTCATCATCATCCCTTTCCACTTTGAATTATAGCTTTCTGCTTGTTCTATGTATAGGAGCCTTAATGGTGTAGCTCTGAAATACCCATTGATCACAGGCCAGCTTTTCATTTATTTGTAATCATTTGTTATGTATAACATTTGTTTGTTATTGTTTGTCAGCTTGTTATGCATTTAAAACATGGCTGCCAAAAAAATTCACCTTCTAAGTGGTGTGAAATGGAGTTTAAGAGGTGACAACAATTATGTTAAGAATACATAACAAGTGAATTATAATGAGACAGATCTTATAATAATTCTTTGTTAAGTGCAGAGCTATATCATAAAGACCAAGAAAGTGTAAGTGAATGAAGTATTTTACATCCTGGAAAGCCATATAACACCTAGTACTGCCAACTAGACAGTGGGAAGAAGGGAAATGTCCCTCTGACAAATTAACTTCTTTAAAAGCTGTTAGATGTTTCACTCTGATACAGTATTTGATTTTTTTGTGTGTGTGTCGAGAGAGAAATGCATAAATAAAGCCAGCAAAAAGATTCAAATGCTGATTTTATTGGCCACTGTTATTCTCTAGAGTGACAGTAGAGATTGACAGCATTGAAAGGTGTTTAACAAAACTCTTTTTTCCAGACACACACTTCTCTCTTTCTTTATATGGCTAGAATTCCATTAGCTGCTCCAACTATACCAACTACAAATCATCCACTCTATCCTCTATCTACCTTCCTTCCGCCCCAGCCTCTCCACTATCATATCCAAATATTCCCCTTCTAGGACACTACGCAGCTCAAATCAAGAATTATTAGACATCTACAAACCCAACACCAAAATAGGCTGCCTTCTATATAATTATAACCCAGTTATATCCTCGAACCAACTGCCCTTGGAAATAAAATCCCTCCAGCAAAGCAAAAGTTTCAAATTAGCCACAAGGAAATGCCTAAAAACAAAATGGTCTTGCCACTGTAGCCAACCACCCTGAATCCACCATCCTTTCTCCTATTTCACCACCTCAATCTTAATGTATCTCTAACACTATTCCCCTGCCTCTTTACCTCTTCCCTTCCTCTATCTCCAACAACTCTTAATTCTTACAGTCTCAAAACAACCTACCTGACTAGTCTGTCTCCTATACTCTACCTCCCCTACATCTCCTACTAGCCATTCCTACTTTCCTTTCTTGTTTCCAAACTCCTATACAACAAGATCTTATCCACTTTAAATAAGCATCTACCTAACTATTAACTCATTTTGCTCTAAGCAGTTAAAATAATATTGTAACTAGTCACTTTTTCTTCCGGTAATTGTTTAAAACCTTGTTTGTAACAACTCACATACCTGTCTGCCAGTTGTTAATACTCTGTATAATTGAATTGCCTGAGGAGCTTTTTTTTTCTCTCCAGGTCTCTGCTTGTAAGATCCTATAGCTGATTGTTACTACTATGTTACTAAAATTTAATAAATTGTTTTCTAGTCCAGAGGAGCTTTTCTCTCCGGGTCTCTGCTGAAAATGAGCCAAAAGCTCAGCCAGACTAACCCGGTTAACAAATGTAAAATAAAATAAATAATAAATAAAATAATAAATAAATATGTATATCTATATATCTATAGCTGCCAAACATGAACTAATAATTGCTATACTTAATGTAGGTTCACTGATAGGACGCAGCTTGGAAATTGATGACATGATGATACAGAGGAGGCTGGACATTCTATGTATCCAATAGACAAGATGGAAGGGCAGTGTAGCAAAGACACTTGACTTAGGATCCAGAGCTTACTACTCAGGTGGAGGACAGACTAGAAATGTTGTGGGAATTGTGGTGAGAGAGGCTTCAGAGGACAGTGAGGGATGACATCAGAATTAGTGACAGATTCATAGCAATCAGACTCCAGTGTAGTGATAGGGCAGAGATTCATAGCAGTCAGACTCCAATGTAGTGATAGGGCAGAGATTCATAGCAATCAGACTCCAGTGTAGTGATAGGGCAGTATTCATAATCTCAGCCTATGCTCCACAGCAGGGTTGTGATGATGAGGAAAAGAGTGCATGCAGACAGCAGTTGCAGGCCCTACTAGATAAAGCAGGACCGCATAAATTGATGTTGATAATGGGTAGCTTGAATGCACATATTGGGTCAAAAAGAACAGGATATGAGGATTGCCTGGGTCCACATGGGTGGGACAACAGGAATAAAGAAGGAGAGGTCTTTCTAGACTTCTGTCTGGCAAATGGCTTGATAGTAGCCAACACACGTTCCAGAAAGAGAGACAGTCACAAGATCACAAACAAGAGTGGCCAACATGCAACTCATGTAAACCCCCTCCTTGTAAGGAAAGGGCACTGGGTAAAATAAGTGATTGCAAGGTCATCCAAAGTGAAACAGTCCACCCACATCATAGACCACTGTTTGCCAAAATCATTTGTAAGTAGTGGTCAGAGAAGGCTCTAAGGCCATTAGAGGCCAGGCTGAAGACCTGGAAGTTGACTGGACAGAAAGTACAGCAGTTCAAGGAATTACTCAGGGCTCTGAAGAGGAGGAAATAGGTGGGATTTAAGAAGAATAGCAGTGCCTTAAAGCAGCATGTGTGAGGACTTCAGAACTGATATGTGGTCAAGCCAAGTATGGAAATAAGGTACATAAGGAAAGCTGGTGGTGGAATGCTGAAGTCCAGGAAGTCATCAAAAGAAAGAAGGAGTGCAGGAAAAGTGGAAGATAGAAAAGACAGAGCAGGCTAGGAAAGAGTACTGGCTGGCTAACAAAGAAGCTAAGAAAGGAGCTGCAGTAGCAAAGAGCAGGGCATCAGAGGCACTCTACCAGCTTCTTGAAAGTGACTCAGTAGGTGACACAAAGAAACTATATCAGGTTGCAAGGC